>NW_019174200.1:0-3557 GCF_001642475.1 Fonsecaea monophora | reverse complement strand
GAAGCGTTTAGATTAAGAGAAGGTGATAGAAAGGATGGTAAAGAGGAGGAGTGAGAGAGTTGAATTTATGTTCGGGGATTGAGAGCACATGCCAGTCATGAAGGAGTGACACTGCAAGTGACACTCCAAGTGACACTCCTTCATGATATTGTGAGTCAAACAATAAGTCAAATGATCAATTGAGTAAAGGTGAAAGTGAAGATGAAGCTGTCACATGAACTCATGATATTGTGAGTCAAACAATAAGTTAAATGATCAATTGAGTAAAGGTGAAAGTGAAGATGAAGCTGTCACATGAACTCGAGTAGTGAAGTATATAGAGTGACAGGAGAAGGTAAGAGAGGGATCTTTCACAGATCCAGTCTCCATGGATCTGTGAAAGAATGGTGGAGTCTGGATCTACGAAATATCCCTCTCTCACTTCCCAATACCCGAACCATTCTTTCGCAGATCCAATCTCCATGGATATGTCAAACATTATCGCCAAACATTGCCGCTGTCAAGGTCGAGTAGGCTGTACGCTTAATCGCTCTTTTCTCCCTTCCTCGGGATATTATCCCCGTACTATGGAGTAGATTAACATCTAGAGGCTTCAAAGCAGCCCGTTTCTCCACTTTATGTCGTCCGGCTTCCTTCTTTACTCTTAGCCTCTTTAACTGTGACTTAGATTTACTAAGTCCCTGTTGATGTTGTTGTGTTGATGACTGAGGCGGCGATATCTGGCTGTCCGGCTTAGGATATTGACCTAACTGGGTCTCTGGTATGAGGGATGGCTCTAGGAGCTGGTCTGGCTGGGTCTCTGGTATGAGGGATGGCTCTGGGAGCTGGTCTGGCTGGGTCTCTGGTATGAGGGATGGCTCTGGGAGCTGGTTCGGCTGGGTCTCGATAGTCTGAGAGATTCGCAGCTGTGACGGAGTACTCGTGAGTGCTTGAATACTTAGCGATGGACCGCTGGTCTGCTTCCTTGATCGGCCAGCTCCTCGAGTACTATCTTGACTGTGAGATAGTCGGTCCTGTCTCGACGGCCCAAGAAGTCCTTTCTTTCTGAGGAAATCCTTAGTATGATCTGAGTGCCAGAGCTCCCCATACCGCGCCCTATCTTGGATGACCTGTACTACCTCATCACCAAACCTTTCACACCACGTCCATTCAGGTACAATAGCCTGTAGGAGGACTTTATCCTTGATATTATCGCCCACGATACTGACCTTCTTAATGATATCCTTTGGCATGATGATTTCGAAGCCTTTTGATCTTGCCCCAGGGATACTGTATAGAACATTCTTGCTCGTCTCCTCCGCCCACACGACGAGTGCCTTCTGAATCTCGAATTTTAGAGTCATATAGACGCGAGGCGGGGGAAGAGCAGTTGGATTATCCTCCCATTGCGAGATCTCGCGGCGTTCTTTAGGTACTGGTTCATCTCCGATCGTGTAAACTCTCATGCGCTCTTTTGGGTGGCAGAACATACAGCAGCGGTGCCCTTGCGGCGCGTATTTGATGCCTCCATCCTGAAAGGGTGCCCAGAGCGATTGTCGAAAACACTGGTTAGTATTGAGAATTCCTTCGATATCGGACGGTACAGGCTCCGTACACTTCGAGCGTCTGGATGCTAGGCTTCTCGGTTGGCTAGATATCTCTTGCTGAGTACTAGAAAGATTCCGCGAGGTACTGTCCTTCGAAAGGAATACTGGGCTCAAAAACCAGATAAAATGCGCCTGGAGACTTAGATCACGCCCTGCCCGCCCGAGACGCTGTATGAGGGTATCAATATCCTTCTCAAGCTCCCATTGAATACAGACCATTACATTTGGGAAGTCCATTCCAATGCCGACCGCATCAGTAGCTAGGAGTATCTTCACATTAGATTCGGCGTCAAGGAACGACCTATGTAGTTCCTCCTTGGAGAATTCCGAACGCTGGCTGAAGAATGTTTTGACAACATCTTTGACCTGCGAGATGGGGATTGAATAGACCGCGGCTATTAATCGAACCAGAATCGATCTTGCCTTGATGATTTGGTTGGTGGAACGCATGAAGATGATCGTCTTAGGGATAGACCGGAGTGCATCGCTATAAGTGGTAGTAGGTGATGACTCTGAAGGTGCCGAACTCGATAGGGATTGTCGCGCTGGTAAGAGGAAAAGGAGGTCCTTTAGGGAGTGGGCCGGAAACCGTATTTGCCGGAGATCGCAGTAGATATTACTCCGATTAAGGTCTTCGTATATGATGGTAGTGTCTTCGTTAAACCCTCCATATTGAATACACTCACGTAGGATTGCCGGCCGTAGAGTCGCGGATGCGCCAAACCAAGGTATATCCCTACTGATACGATTTCGAAGCATATGAAGAGCACGGTAGTCTGGGCGGAACTGAGGAGTCCCCCAATTCACAACACAATGTAGCTCGTCAACCACAACTAGGCGAAGACACCCGATAATCCCCTCATCGTTGAGAATTGTCTGCCTAAATAGTGGAGAGATGGCCACTTCAGGACTGGTGAACACTAGAGTAGACATATATTAGAGTTACTTGTTTCGCAGATCCAGGTTAGGTGGATCTGTCAAAGGATGGACCACAGTAGAGAGCCTGGTATAGATCTGTGAAACCCAAAAAGACGGCATCAGTGGAAAATTGGTAGACTCACAGTGAGTGCACTGGCCAGTTAATAGAGCTATCCGCAGTTGCCGTCGATTTTCCATAGTGTTGGTCTTTTCACATAGAAGATAGCCATTTAGGCCAGGGAGTGAGTTCACCTTCTGGACTTGTTCCGCGCCTAGTCGGGTAAGGGGAACTATACACAATACCCAGTTCCGCATGTTAACTGGATGTAGTAGAGGGTAGATCTGCCCAATGAGACTCTTTCCGGCACTTGTTGGTGCATATAGAATAGTATCCTTCTGCAAGCCATATAACGACGCCAGAGTCTGGACCTGGTGCGTACGAGGAGAGAATTTATACACACTCTTCACAATCCGTGTGATCTTCTCTGGTAGACTCTCAGGGTCTCCGGGCGTTGAGTCTCGTATAGATGGAGTATTTACTTCGACTGTACTATCGAAGGTAGACAATGAGGACGAGAAACTCGATATAGGCGTCTCCATATTGCTTCGGTCGTACTGAGCTCTCGGATATCTATTTCAGTACCAATAATCTATCAATTTCCACTGTTAGTTACACAGCTACTAGCTTCATTCAATACTATGGTGATCTTGAAGTCTTCAAGGTCAAGGAGTCGGATCAGGAATATGAGGATATCTCAATGAATTCTTGATATTTTCGAAAACGGAAAAGTGCTTTTTATAGGCCAAAGAATTCTCGAGGCATTATACATACACTTTTTACGCCGATAAACTGCTGTGGTTGAGTAAATTAGGAAAATGAGCTGAACGCGATGAAATTGTATACATTTACTCAGTCGCGAACGCGACGATCGGCTGTTTACACGTATCCGTGCTCAGACCCTTCTGCGAAGGCCTTTTGCTCCGCAAAAGGTTAGCGTTCACGCTAATAGCCGCTAGGCTACATGAGGTAAGGGTCTGATTTATCTGAGACAA
>NW_019174199.1:0-3618 GCF_001642475.1 Fonsecaea monophora | reverse complement strand
TCCTTACCTTCCCTTGCGTACGGTGTCTCAGTTTGCCAGGATTCGGTATCCCTTGCACGGTACGTGCCTCGTCCAATCAGGAGGCTGCATTTTGCCTGTACAATGTACAGGTAAATTTAGCCAATCAGGGGGTGACGTTGGTCCTGTCGTTAGTCTTGGCGCTGGTTCGTCAGAACCGAGCCTCCTTCTGGGTTCAACCCATCACAGCTATAAGGTAAATATAACCTTAAGTTAGATAAGATATATACTAAGCCTACTTCGATCTCTATAGAAGTATTTATCCTTAAGGTTATCCTTTATCTTTACTACTTCTATAGTATTAATCGATACTATATTTATCAGACTAGTTAGCTAACTAGAGGGTGAATGTATATACTATAGGATCGATAATGATAGATAACTAGCCTATAGATAGAGATGTTAACGCTTGAAGAGGCTTTAAGGTTAATAGGTACGACCCCTCTAACTATATACATACGGAAAGTCAGCTACTTAACTAGCGGCCTAACTCCTTAGTTAGTAGCTTAAGCCGAGTATCTAGTATTACGTAGGTATTCGTAATAGTTACCCTTTTCCCCTTAGGTAGTTTACCCTCGAACTAGTAAGATAGTTAAGTATACGGTAGCTGTGATGGGTTAAACCCAGAAGGAGGCTCGGTTCTGACGAACCAGCGCTAAGACTAACGGCAGGACTAACGCCACCTCTTGATTACCTAAATTTACCTGTACATTATACAGGTAAAATGCAGCCTCCTGATTAGACGAGGCACGTACCGTATAAGGGATACCGAATCCTGGTAAACTAAGACACCGTACGTAAGGGAAGGTAAGGAAGAGAGATAAAAAGTAAGGGAAACGTAAGGCGTGTACGAAAGAGGAAGGATAAGGGTGAAAGGGGAAGACATTAAGTATCCCTTACGGAGGAGCGTACGATATAAGGAGAGAAGGAGGGGATATTATTCCTCCTTATCTCTCCTCAGATTTATCCTCCTTGTTACTAGGTTGGCTAGCTAGTTACAGAACCCTTTCCATCCCCCCACACCTCCCCCTCCCCTGATTTAAACCCATCTGAGGCCGCCTAGAATATCTGGAAGTAGAGAATGAGGTCTGTTCCTGGCCTGACTAGGCTATCTATAGAAGAACTTAAGGAGAAAGGCAACGAGGTCTGGTGTGAAATCTCGCTCGAGGAAATACGAGACAGGATCCGCGATATGCCAGAGAGATGTAAACTACTAGTTAAAACAGGTGGTAAACGCATAAAGGGTAGAAAATGGTGATTCCTTCAGATATACAGGTAAGGTAGTTACATTAGCTAGTTTGTGCTAAAGTTAGGTGGGGACAGAATTCTGACGGGAACTGGGTGGCCCTTGTAACAGTCGTTGTAACAGTCGGTATAACAGCCCTTGTAACAGCTCTTGTAACAATCGTTGTAACAGCCCTTGTAACAGTCAATGTAAGTCCCCACCCCATAAGTAGCAACAACCCCAAGTTGCAACACTTATCCAACACGGTGTTGCAGTGCAACACCTCTCAATCGCTCAACTACCACTATCGTCTATCTAAAAAACGTGTATAAACGCCTCGATTAGGTTATTAGAGATGCTATTCCTACTATTTGTAGACTACCTACTCCTTCGTGTCGCTATCGCCGTCGCTGCTAATGTTTCCAATGCCTCTTTAGTACGATAAATCGTCTCGATGCTAGTAAAGGTGTCACGAACACCCACGTGACACCGTCCACTCAGCTCAGGCCACTAACTAAGGAATCAGGTAGCTAGCTAAACAGCTGGCTTATCGCATGTATATAGCAGGAGGGATCCTACCTGTTAACCTTGAAGCCTTCTTCAAGCGTTAACATCTCTATCTATAGGCTAGTTATCTATCATTATTGATCCCACAGTACATAAATTCACCCTCCAGTTAGGTATCTAGTCTGATAGTTTATTCTGGTCGTCATGTTGGTCGTCGTCATGTTCGTCATCATCTTAGCCGTATATATAGGGCATCTCAATCAGTACTTTCGTCGTACTCATAATCGGTACTGATATTTCGGGGATTGTTTCGGTCTTCGCCTGGATGTTGTTAGTTGTTACTTTGGTTGTTTTTAGCGCCGCTAGAGTTGAAAACGTAGTCGTAGTGGTCGATCATCATCATCCTCACTGACTAAACCTCTTACCCGGTCTTACTCGGCGAGATGCTCCTCATCGTCTATATCATCATCCGCATCCTCCTCTTCAATCAGAGTTTGAAGTGTGAAGCGGCTACGCCCATCTATCCAATCCTCGGCCTGAAAGAAAGAGAGTAACATCTTGAATAAGGTTGAGTAGCCTTCGACGTTACTATACGGTGTGAAACCTCTCGCAACGACAGGTGGTTTTGATCATAATTTTGATCATGATTTCTCCAAGCTGCAAGATTGTTACAAAGACTGTTACAATAGATATTTTCTAGTATACGGTTACCCTTCGCATCACCAAGGTCAATAATAGTGTGTGTGCTTCCGGATTTGGGTTGTTCTCGCCCTACTCCTAATTAGCCTTCTTCTGTTCTTCGCGGTGATCTTGATTGTGTCGTCAACAAGACTCATGAGTGGCCAGTTGGATAATATGGGCAAGGCAGGGAATATGAATCATTACTGTCTCGAGATACTCACTCTCAACAACGCGTCGGCGAGAAACAAATTGTAACTGTGGAGACTTAGTCTGCTGAGATATTCCTATCCGCAAGTGTATGGAGAATTGTAACAACCAAAGTAACAGTCTGAATCGTAGCTACAAAAGAAGAGGAGAGCGCAGAGTGATTCAGCTCCTTGCGTTCCATTCAATCTCTATCGGACTTTACTACTTGCCGAACGACCTAGTGAAGACAGGTCTGTCTTAATTTCCCCCCTCCCCCCCAGTGCTAACTGAGATGACCTTGATCAGGTACCCCTAAAGATCAGGCACCCACAAAGAACCTATTCCACACCAAGTCATATGGGGCTTGGCTATGAAGGAGATGATCTTCCCACTCCTCAACGAATTCACCATTCAAAGCTGCCAGAGCCTTTTTGTAGTTATCCTTCTGATCAACTCTTGGTTCGAAACCATTCTTCGCGTACCACTCAGGCTTATCAGGCCAGAAGTAAGCAGGACCAGGGAGGTCAACCCACTCGTTATCATCTGCACCCCAAATACACCTTAAGAGGCCACGTTCAGCGGCACTAAAGAAGCGCTTCGGATGAAGCCGTTTGGCTAGGGTGATGGTTTAGTAACAACCATTGTAATAGGTTACGTACGGTAGACTTACCCAGGTAGAGTTTCGCAGCAGAAGTAGTACCCATGCCGGGGATAATGAATGGCAGACATTGGTGGTATTAAGCGCGCTTCGAACCTTTAAGTTTAAGCTGTCCTGCCTTAATTGCAGCCGAGATGGCCTCGATGTCATAGTCGTAGGTGAAGAATTCGCCCATTTTTTGAAGACGTCTGTGTGAGGGTTTGGAAAGAGTTCTGCAACTAGCTAGCCAACCTAGTAACAAGGAGGATAAATCTGAGGAGAGAGAAGGAGGAATAATGTCCCCTCCTTCTCTCCTTATATCGTACGCTCCTCCGCAAGGGATACTCAATGTCTTCCCCTTTCT
>NW_019174198.1:0-3620 GCF_001642475.1 Fonsecaea monophora | reverse complement strand
TTTAGCTCAACGCTAAACCTTTTCCTCCGGAAAAGGCCTTCGCCAGAAGGGTCTGGGAGCTAATACGTGAAAACACCCTAGTCTCGCGTTCGCGTTAGTATAGAGATACTAAAACCCATCGCGTTCGCACATTATCGTCGATCCTAGTAACAACGCTATAGAATCACAGTATAAAATGTATGTATAACTTATTCCTTTTAATCAGGGCTATTAGACGCACTTTTTAGAATTTTAAAGTGACGCTGCGTTATATAGCTATCCCATATAGTATACTTTTTTCGATCGATCCATAAGCCTTTAAATCGTGATAGATATGCTAGAAAAGGTCTAGCTATATCAGTAACGGTACTAATATATCGAGAAATAGTATATAACCAGCCCTACTAAGATTCGTGCAGCTCCGAAGAGTATCTAGTAATATATAATCGATTTTCGGTCGTTCCTATAGGTTCCGTATAAGACTTCTAAGTCGTCCTAGATTCCGCTTCTCCTCTACCCCCCTAAGATTATAATACTAATACTAAAATTACGTAGACGGTTCAGCGTATTTACGAATATAAACCTCGGACTCATTAAATATCGGCGCTTTACTCGCTACTTAAGTATAACTAAGACATCATTCTATATACTCTAACTAGTACTAGTAAAAGTCTCATTAGATAAATATATCTAATCTTCTATTCCGGTAGCTAAGTACTTTATATCATCCCTCTTACCCGACTTAGAAAAGAATAGGTGTAGAAGGTTACAGTACTCGATAACCTTAATGAGTTTCTACTCTACGATAAAACAAATACTACGCCGAGTAGGTCCTAACTCCGCGAGGCTCTCACTATAAAGTCTTATATACATCGTAGGTGGATTTCATCGATTAAATAGCTATTTTATAGATCTACCGACGGTAGATCTATAAAATAATAGAGTTATAAACGTTATACTAATATAATCGTCTTAGTCTTCACTAGTCCGGAGATCGCTATCTCGCCTTTATTTAATGAAGTCATTCTAAAGAGCCCTACCATTATAGACCGCCTATATCTCGTCGTTATAGATAAACTTCATTATATTATCGGTTAGGGAGAAAGCTTTCGACTAGCGTATCGATCCCTCTATATTCTCCGGAATCGTATCCTTCGACACGTCCTATAGTTTAGTGCTTTAGCGATACTACGGCCGAGCATCCTTACTAAGTACATTTAATAGGGGGGATTTAGTAGGGATACTTACGTTATCTATTAGTATCTAAATCGACCTAATATATACTGCGACCTCCGGAAGATATAATTCCCCGAACGTAAGATAAAGGATCTACTTTTCTTATTTCCCCTATCGTTATAAGTTAACTCCGATTAAGGGTAAGGGCGAGTGTCGAGATCCGGATCCGAGAGTATCATTTAAGTAATTACGAAGACGATTATCTTTATCCGATTAACTAAATGGATTTTAAAGGCTTAGGTAATGCTAGTTAGGACGATAATTATATAATATCGCCTTACCTACGACTAGGCGCGGCGGGTAGTTTAGGCATTCTATCGAACCCGTTCTAAATACTCGAAGGAATAGCTTCATTCATAGTTTCTCGACTTAGACTTAGACTTAAGGATTCTACTAGCTATAGACGCAGTAGGCGTTAAGATTGATTTCCCTAACGTAGAGATCTATATTTAGTGGAGTTATAAGGATTAGATCGATATTCTTCTACAGCGGCTCGGTCGTATAGGGCGTAATCTAAGGCTTAATGTACATTTTATATAGTTTCTTCCCCCGATATATCTAAGGACGTCGAAGACTTCTACTCCTATTAAGAGTGTAACTCTTAGTTAGTATTCTAACTTAGATCCTTAAATAAATAATTAGTGTACGAAAGATACCGTAACGGAGGCTCGCTAACCTAAGAAGGAGCCTTTATAGGACTCTCCACCTAAGATTCGTACGCTTCTTAACCTATAGTAATGCTTTCGACAGGCATTATAGACACTATTTAACGTAAATAGTCACATTTATCGACCTTAGCCTTTTCGTTACTATATATACTATCATATAAGCGATTAATTACTAGTCTATAGTACCGTAGATAAGCTAATACCTCGGAACTTTAGGGATATTAAATAGTAGAAAGAGCATCCATATACTAGTTAGGCGCCTCTCGCTTATACTACGATATCCGTTATAATCCGAAAATACTTAGTTAAATAGGCGATAGTAACGAGTTAGAACTTTTTCTCGGCTATTCTAGGTATTAGGAGCGACCTCTATAAGCTAATTCTCCTAAATGAGATCATCTTAAAGATTAATAAAGTTAGGAATTATATCGATATAGCGTATCTTTTAAAGGCGGTCGTTCTAGAATGGATATAATATAATTTATATAAGGATGAAGTTATAAAGGTAATCTAAGATACTACTACTACATAGATGCATCCGCGGATAAAATAGGATATCGAAGAAACGAAGGTATAGCTATCGGGATACGGTCTCTAAAGTAGGAAGAATAGATATTAATTAAAATCGATAGCTTCTCTAGACTTAGTTTCGCAAGAAAATACTCTTTAGCTTAACTAATTATACCTAGGCTTAGCTAGCGGGTCGAGAAAAGATAAGCGTCGCTAGCTAAAACTAAACATTAAGTCGCGGACTTCATCATCGCTATATTTCTACTAAATAATAGGAGACGGTATGGAAACTCTAAGCGCATCTCCGTCGTAGGTTACCTTAAGTCTAATACCCATTTATAACTTACTAAGTGAGGATATCGGGACGAGCGCGATAATAATGGATAGCTAGGAAAGTTTTATAGTACTAGAAACCTAAATATTAGGTTCTCTACCTTATACCTAGTTAGAAACTAATAGTATATAGTCACTAGAACTATATCCTCCTAAAGCGCCAGCGGTAAAGCGAACTACTAAGAGTACACCGCGGAAGAGATAGGCTCTAGAAGACATCGATGTAAATCTCGTAGGGGTAGAGATACTAATTAATAGGGGTAGAAGTAAGAGGGCGATTAAAAAAATAGCGCGTTTAATACTATATTCGGGCATGTTTTAGCTAGTAATGTAATGACTATCTTATAGATCTTATATTAATAGATCTATTAAATAAGAATGTTATTACTATCTTACTTTACTTACAGCCTCTATATAATAGTTAGGTCCTCTTTTACGACTCACTTATAGCTTACTTTATCCTCTTATATAGCTTAACTTATAGTATAACTCGTTATCTACCCTTAAAAGCGTTACTTAAAGTTACTAATCTCTTACCTTTATATATTATAGGTTATGAAGTCGTTACTATCTACCTCGTCGCCTAATATATAATATTAACGGGCGAAGATAATATCCTAATGTACCTTCTATAACTCTAACCTCTTTCTCTTCTATAGTTTATTTATTCTTCTCCTTCCTCGAGCCCTCTATTATAGAGGTATACGTCTTCCTTCTCCCCCTCCGCCTCCTCCTCTTCGCCTTCTTCTTCTTCTAATTTTTCACTTTAATACTCGATTTACCGTCAGTAAAGCGGACCTAAAGCTATATCGACGCGGACCTTAAGCTATACATTTATTTCATTTTAAAGATTACGATACTTCTTTACCTAAATCATTTTATAGATCTAAAATC
>NW_019174197.1:0-3766 GCF_001642475.1 Fonsecaea monophora | reverse complement strand
TTTACCGTAAGGGCTGCGTAATTATTTCCTAGTATAGTCATCTCTCTTAACTCTAGAGGCTCTCTAATCTTTCGATTATTATTATAACTTCCTCGCCTCTTTAGGTCGTCACTTATAAGTTTTTTAGCTAATATATATATCTTTCGTAAATCTATCGATATATCTCTTATCGGCATTCTTCTATCGCATCGAAAACATCTACTTCTACTATCGGGATAATATTAAAGTCTAGGTCTACGTTATAAACGTACTAATGCTCTCCTTTTATTAAGTAGTTATCCGGGTCTAAGTATATGAATTCCTTTACGATGAAGTCTTCGTTAATTCGGTTATCTATAATGTCTTCGACGATATATTATTAGTTCGGGTAACTATCCCCTTCGTCGCTATTAATAAACATTATGTAGATCTCCTTCTATTAGTAATATAAGTATATTTCGTTTCTCTAAGGGCATTCTTATTCTTCGTAGATTACTTTTTCTTCGTATAGTAGCGTAGCGTATACTTCCCTTAGTATTAGCGTACCTAGGTACCTCGGGTCTACATTATAGTAGTATAGGTATATATTCTCTTTTTCTTTATACTCCTCATTATAGTAGTAAAGCCTCCTATAGTAGTAGTCCGGGTCTTCTCTCTTATTAATAACTCTAATTCTACGTAGAGGTCCGGCTTTCGTCGGGACTAGTTCCTCGATTACTTCCCTTTCTCTCTATAATGCTTCTTATTATACCCGAGCTTTAGCGATCTTTTTCATCCTTCCTCCCGTAAGTTAGATTCTAATAGTATCTAGTTAGGTTAGCTAATGTATATAAGTATCTTCTCTTTCCGGACATTCTCGATCCTAACACTACGTTAGGTTGATTTTTCTAATCGTCGTTTAAGGTAGTCCGAAGGGGCTATATATAACGTAGTCGTATTCCCCGTTATATATGCATCCTCCTTTACATTCCCCTATTATCTAATAGTTTATGACGATAGTAACTTCGAAATCGTCGGCGTCCATCGTGACGTATTGTCTATGATAATTATCGTCGTATATTATTAATCTTTCCTTAGGTTCGTCGATAGTAAACCGTCCGTCTCGGTAGTCGTTATATAAACCGTAGTTTAGTTAGTACCCTATCGTAGAGTCTCCGACCCTATCCGTATTTCCTATTTCTATACTCGCGGCTCTAATATACGCGATTATCTTACATTCCTTATATCCTTAATAAATATATACTAAGGAGGCGTATCTTTCCCTCGGCTTCTCCTTAATCTCCGATGTCATCATATTAAGGCTTTATTACGATAGTAGTACGATTAGTACCGTAAATGCTTTATCCTCCTTTTCCGCGTGCGTATATATCCCTAGAACGGTGTATCCCGCGGTTTAGTAAATTTCATACTTAACCGTCGTTAGTCCTCTTACCGGTTACTTAAGGTCTATAACTAGGTGTTTATATGCGATTTCCGTCCTATAGTTATCTTCGTACTAGTAGTTAAGTAGTTTCTAGTATAGGATAATAAGTACTACCTATTTTTCGTCATGTTTAATTACGATAAATATAGTTTACTCGTTTAGTCCTAGTATACGCATCATCTAGAACTCGTTATTATTCATTTCGGTCTCTCTTACGATGGTAAAAGCTTCCTAACGCTTTAGTTCCATCCTTCTACCCTATTACCTCCTTCGTAGTTTCTTCGGGAACCATCTACTACCTTCCTTATCGGAGTAGTAGGTAGGATAGTCGTCCTTATAATAGACCGTCTAGGATAGTACTGAGTATTATTCTTTCTTTTCTCATTCTTCTAAGGTAGCTTCTTCCTTAGGTTTATTTCCTAATCTACCTATCTCCCCGGGAGATACTATACTTAAGTAGTCCTTCTATACTCCTTTACTCTAGTTATAGACTATCATTTAGGTCTTCTATAAAGTATCGGCCTTTATTTCTTTATAACTAACTGTACCGTCGTCCATTATATACAGCGTTAGACCGTTTTTATAGTTTCTCGTACGGTATCCGGATTTTCCGCATTCGTAGTATAGGTCGTTCTTCTTACGTTTCTCTCGTTCCGACTTAGATAGCCCTTAGTTTCCCTTCTTCCTAGTATTAGCCTTCTATAAAGTTAAACTTCCTCGTTAGGCTATATCTAGATCTATTAGGTCCCTATGTTATTAGCGGCTTCTATAAGTTATTCCCCCTCTATAAGCACCTCTTCTTTCTATCTATCTCTTATAGAGCTAGTTATCGATCTCGATAGAGACCTTAATAAGTAGTTTATACTCGTTAGGACGATCGACCCCCATCCTATATTTAACCGAATCCTTCAGTCCCTAATAGTAGACTAAGGCGAAAGCTTTATCCTCCTAATCTAGCTTTAAAGCGTATCGTTAAAACATAGCGAAGTATTTAGTAGCTAATCTAGTTTATTTAAGTTAATAGATCCGTTAGGCCGCTAACTATTCTTCTCCTAGCGTTCTAAAGATCTATTTAATACGTTCTTTATATACAGTAAAATTTCCGAAGATTAAGTTAGTTTCCTTATCTCGCTACCCTAGGGCTGTACCTAAGTAGTCGTTCATTAGAGGTTTAAACCATTCGAAGGTAGATCTACGAAGCTATAGTCCTATAAACAGTACTTTCTCCGCGGCGGTGCTATACTTAGTACGCTATAAGGTGAATATAGCCTTAAGTTAAATTAAGTATATACTAAGCTTATTTCGTTCTCTATAGAAGTATTCGACCTTAAGGTTATCCTTCATCTTTACTACTTCTATAGTACTAACTAATGCTGTATTAACGCTAGTAGTTAACGGGTTAGGCTATTAAGTAAGCCTTAGTTTAGGTAACTTAGGGTTAGAACTACTAGACATCGTTATCGATATTACTAACTATCTAAGAGGGTAGTTAAAATGTTACGAGATGCTTTATACGTGAGGTATCCTTAGTAAACCCGAGGTAGTTTACTTAGTGATATAGTAGTAGAACGGTATAGTAGAGACGAAACTAAGAGTATAGTATACGGTACTATACGTAAAGTACTTAACCGAGAGGAACTCGATTATTTATGAACGAGGTTAACTACGCTTCCTATAGAAGCGGATCTAGCTAGCTATATACTCTAGGTAGGTTTCCTATTCGAGTAGGTCTAGGCGTTATAGTATTACGGATGTTACATCCTCTTAGCGTATAACATTACTTTATATATAATAAGATATTTCCCTTTTTAGTTACTACGTAACTAAGATTAGCCTTACTAACGAGGCTACCCTTTTCTCGCCTAACTTTCCCTATTCTACGTCCTCAGGTAGTCGCATAAAGGTCGGTTCGTAATATATTATAGATTTAGAATCCTAATCGCTATACTTACTTATAGAAGTATTATTAACTAACGTAGCCCGGAAGACTTAATCCTTACCCCCCTACCTACTCTTATCTTTCTCCTAGTCTAGGTTATTAAGACTTATAAATACTATTATCTATATCTAGTTAAGAAACTAATTAAAGCGCTATACGCTAGCCTCTGAGTTTAATAATCTAATATATAGGAAGTCCGGTACTTAGAACGGCCTTATACGACCTTATCGTAAGTAGATTCGCTTCTATATGTGAGGGTTTGGAAAGAGTTCTGTAACTAGCTAGCCAACCTAGTAACAAGGAGGATAAATCTGAGGAGAGAGAAGGAGGAATAATGTCCTCTCCTTCTTTCCTTATATCGTACGCTCCTCCGCAAGGGATACTCAATGTCTTCCCCTTTCTCCCTTATCCTTCCTCTTTCGTAC
>NW_019174196.1:0-3864 GCF_001642475.1 Fonsecaea monophora | reverse complement strand
GGGGGGGGGGGGGGGGGGGGAGGTTTCTGTGTTTACCATTTCATGCCAGTGTGGAGGCGGTCTTGTTGGCATCCTCGTCAGCTTCACTTATACCACCCTTCAGGACAACACTCGTAGTCTTTTGGAGCCTTACCCAGAAGTATGAGGAGGGACGGTGAACTCGGCACTGGCAATACAGACGTCAAGGCCATATTCATTCCCTGCTGTCCCACGAGTAGTGGTGGAGACCACCACAGCTCCATCCATTGATATTTGTGGTCCCCTCTACACAATGGACTCACCTGCCAATCCGATCTAGAGCACCGCGTGGTAGTCAGTCAGTCAAACAGTGCTCCTATGTACAAGGTACCAGCCTGGCTGGCTGGCAGGGTTTTTGGGTGTCTTGACTCACTATCTACAACCAGAGTTAGACAGGCTCAAAGGAAAACTCCATAGCCGGATCAGATCCGAGGGACAGAAACACGCACCTGTTCTCGACCCATCCTCCATGATTCGGATGGTGATTGTGCCGACCTTGAACGTCTCACCGGCCTTTGCAGGCACAAAGTTGATGGGCACAGTCGGTGTCTCCATTGTTTTTATGGGAGGCGTAGAAGCGTGGATATAGACAAGGGGTTCAAGAGATAGTTACAACCAAGATATCGGTGGGAATAACAGGGCGGGGTGGTGTATTGTATTGTGTTGTCTTATGTGTGAGAGACGGTGAGGAGTGAGAAGCGTCAAGTGAGAAAAGACAAAGTCGCAAATCGGATTCATTTTCTCCCAGAAGCCGATGCCCGATTTGAGGCCGCCAACAACAACAACTCCCAAAAAAAAGCCCAGCTACTGGAAAGAGTTTAACGCCAAAGACTTCTATTTGTAACTGTATATCAATGGGTCTTGGAAAGGTCAGGAGACGGCAACTGGGCAAAGACATCTCCTAACCATGGTACCTATGTGAAGGTATGTGGTCGACGATATACCAATCCGACATCCTTCCACTGACATTTCCCAAAAGAATCATCTCTGGAACACCAAATAGCCTGAAGAAACTCCAATATTCCCTACCGGTTCATCGTAGCTCCTTCTGCTCCTCCTCTAATATCCCTTGCCAGAAAGATGTCAGAAATATCGCGTCCGACGACCCCTCATATCTTGCCAATGTACTGTTCAAATATCTTCGAGATCTCCAACGCACTCTTCTTCGGGTACCGCTTCTGGTCATTCTCGTAGTCGACGTATGTGACGCCAAAGCGAGTCTCGTACCCCTCCGCCCATTCGAAGTTGCTGTACATCCATGTGTTAGCATCCGTGACTCTGTGACCGACCAAAACAGACATCGATCAAGACTCTGGATGAACTTACTCCATAAGACTCCATGCCATGTACCCGCGACAATCACATCCATCTTCGGCCACAGCTTCGGCCATGCTGGTGATGTAACTGCGGAAATACTCACACCGGAAATCATCCTCGAGGATCTCGTCCCGCGACAGGTCGTTCTCGCCTTTGATGCTCGTGCCGTTCTCCGTTACGTAGATCTTCGGCCGTCCATATCGATCACTCAACCACTTCATCAATTTCCTGAACCCGGGGGCGTGAGGTCGAAGCCAGAAACTCTGCGTCTCGGGGCCGATACTGTTGCCGTACTTGTCCTCAAAGAGTATCTCCAAGTTGCCGCCAACGTCGAGTGGATCGGCGGGACCCTCCTTGTGTTTGATGTAGTTCGCGCAGTAGTGATTCATACCGTAGAAATCGTTGGACCCCTTCATGAGCTCGCTTTCTTCTTTGCTGAATGTGGGGAGACGGTCACCCAGCTGCTTGACCATCGATTCCGGGTAGTGGCCAAAGTAGACCGGGTCGGCGAACCAGGAGATGGCGAATTCGATCTTGCGATCGCATGCTATCCGGTCTCGTTCGTCCTCAGGGTCCCACGGCTCTGTCCAGTCACCTGCACAATGTGAGATTAATTCTGTGAAACCCGGTAACGATGACTAGAGACAACATACCATTCAGGGTGATCCCGATCTCTCCTCCATCGCGCGACTTGAACTCGTCGCGGTAGATCTTGACCGCAGTCGCATGGGCCAGCAAGATATGATGACCGACTATCCAAGGTTCCCTCGACCCATCGCCTTCAGCACACCTCTTTCGGTCGCTAGAGCGACCTGGGGCGAAAACACCGACATTGTATCCGAGAACGGCACTGCAGAATGGTTCATTAAAGGTAATCCAGTGTTTGACCCGGGATCCCATGGCTTTGAACATAACTCGTGCATAGTTGGCAAAGTCAGCAACGAACTCCTCCTTGTTCAAGAAACCTCCATATCGCTTGTCGAGTTCGTCCGGCAGATCCCAGTGGAACAGGGTGATGAAGGGCACAATGCCTGCTTCGAGCAGGTCATCGACGAATTTGACATAGTACTGGAGTCCGGCCTCGTTGATCGGATCATTTCGACCACCCAAGGGGATGACCCGCGACCACGAGACGGAAAACCGGTATGCTTTGGCCCCAAGCTTCTTGAGCAGCTCGATATCCTGAGCGGTGCGGTGATACGAATCACAGGCGACATCCCCAGAGCTGCCGTCGGCAATCTTGCCAGGGATCTTACAGAAGGTATCCCATATTGAAGGTCCTCGTCCATCGGCTGTGGCACCACCCTCAATCTGATATCTACTCCCAAGTTAGTATGAGCAGATGGATTCATGGCTGGGACACCAACGCTGCAGTTGCAAAACCCCAAAGGAAATCGGCAGGTAAACCCGCTCTAGGAGCAATGTCCTTGACCATGGTGAAAGTAATCGATGAAATATAGCTCTTTTGCTGACTCTGTTGAAAGATTCTGATAGGGTAAATCAGCTCACAACAGCCGGAAGAAGGGAGACGAGTTGAGTTGATCAGCCGTGGGGTGACAGATGGCAGTCTAGATGTATGTCTTTATCAGCACCTCAGGAAAAGTCCCTTTGTATCGACCCTTGTGTGACAGCGCAGAGGAGAAGACTGAGTGTGAGTGTGGGTGTGGGTGTCCTCTTCTTGGACCGGGACCATGGCCTTATATTGTATGAATCTTGCACCCCTCGCCCTGCATCTGCTTGACACGACTGAGGACCGATCAGACGCCCATGGTTTATCCTGGGGTGGGAACCATTTGTGTTTGTTTTTTTTTTTCGCTCGCTCACTCGCTTCGCCAGAGTTGGACGATGGAACGATCCACAACATACCCAGGGTGATTATGTGGAATTAAATGGGCATTCTACCGGATTGGTTGCGGACTGACCATGTCCGGCAAATGTCCCCCTTGTTGAAACTGGGTGAGTTTATTTGGTTTTCTTGTGGTTCCCTTGGGTCTCCCCCTTTGGTTCCTCCTTGTGTCTGCCGCCTGCCGAAATTTAGCCTAACAGCCTGTAGCTGCGCCATCGCCCTCAATTCATCCTCACGGTTCCTCTTCGGCTCATCTCTTTCTTGGGGATTTTAAGGCTAAGCAACTTTTTGATGCCTATGCCGCCTTGTCGACGACTCCTCTCGATTCGCCACACACCTGGGCTGTCGCCCCCAAGGGTCACTCGCTGTTCACGGTTCCCAACCCCGGAAAAAGATGGTGGAGATGAAACATGCATAACTTTGTGGTCAGCACATGGGCCCCGGGGCCTCATCATCCCCCCCCCTCAGATTCGGAAAAGGCATGAGAGACTACTACTATCTGTGTTCCCGAATGTGCCTGGTCTCATAGATGGGCACGACGATGAATGATATGAATCTGCATCCATTCTAGTACACACCCCTCACCCCGTCACTTTAACCCATTCGACGTCGCCACAGCCCATCCCCTTTCATCTAGCCTCGCCCGGCCATCTAGCCTCAACGACACACTTTAACACTCCATA
>NW_019174195.1:0-3985 GCF_001642475.1 Fonsecaea monophora | reverse complement strand
CTACCTCCTGTGTGCTGCGTCTCACTATCGTAGTGATGTAGTGTGTGTGTGTGTGTGTGTGTGTGTGTGTGTGTGTGCAAGATTCGGAAGTGGCCTCGAGGTAACACTAGGCTGATTCAGGAATACCATATATTCTTACGAATAGTGCAGTGACTTTCTCCCAGTAAATGTAATTGTATAGATAGCTTTATTGGGGCAGACTTTCTGCGTTACATCGGTCGTGTTTCCCTCTCCTAGTTATTTTTTTTTTTTTTCATCAACGTCTTCTTGAGATGGCTCCGATCATGTCTCAAGGTAAATTTCATGGGAGCAACATGGGCCTCGGGGAGACCATCCAACTCCTGGAAAATTCGAAACGCGGTACAAGATCTTGGTTGGGATGAGATCAGAGAGAGAGAACAGGGTCCTTCATACAAATCTCCTTGAAAAAGGTGGAGGTTGTGCCGCGGTTTGTCAATGCCAAAAGGATATCGAAGAAAATATGTAACAGCCGCTTGCTACGCAACCTCATCATCTCCCGAGCGCAGTTGGACCTCTGCTCCTTCCGCCATGTAGATTTTGTTGCTTCACAACAGCAACAACACACCCAGAGCTGTCGCAAACATGCTGACAATGCCACTGCCAGTCAGTGCATTCCCAGTGCCGGTAAAAGTGGCGACGGCGGGTGAAACTGGCGAACTTGACGAGCTCGAGCCTCCAGCTGGGATTGAGCTGACAGCCGCCACGGGGACGCTGCCACTGGTATAAATTCTTCCATGATCGCTGCTAACCCACGAAACAGAGTCGCTCGTGCAAGTCGTCGTTTCCGGGAACACCGGCTCGCTGCTGGAAATAGAGATCGTCCAATCGCTCCAGATTGGGCCACAAGTTGACTTTACCTGGTCGACAGAGGTGGTCTTGGTAGTTGTGAAATCGCTCCGGAATGGGCTGGAAGTTGACTTGACGTGCTTGTCGGGAATTGTATCGGTAGTTGAGATATAAGAGGCAGTAGTTGTCGAAGTTGACAGCTCGGTCCGGGAGTTAGATGAAGTCGTGGCGCTAGACGTGGTAGAGCTCGAACCGCCACCGCATGGAAGCCTTGCCGCTTGTGCTTGTAACCCGATCAAGCCCTTGAAGCCGTCGTACTCCCCTCCGGCGCTCAAATCGTACTTTGTGCCGTTGACCGCAGCGGCTGGTACGCCAAAGGACGCGGAGTAGAAATCATAGTACAGCGACTCGCATACTTTGGTCATGGCTGTTGGGATTTTCGAGATCGTCGGCAGATTGTTTACTCCCATTGCATTGATCAGGTTCACTGTGAGATCAACTTCTCCCTCAGTTCCGGACCGCACCTGCGTAAATCAGCGAGTGCGTTGAGCTGGGTCGGATTTATCTTACAGCTGCGATGATGGTCGCTTGCTGACCGCCTGAGGAATCCGCAGCAGCAAGACTTGAGTAAGCGTTCTGGGAGAGAATTGTGTCCTGAACCGGAAAACCCTCGCCGTTGTTGTCGTACGTCAGGGTACTTCCCGAAGTGAGGCTGACTTTCACCACGAAAGACGAAATGGATGTCTTGGCAGGGATCGAAGCATTGAATCCATAAAACTATTCACAACATCAGCACTGAATTCGATCGAGCAGAGAAGGAAAAATTCTCACCGTGAAAGAATCGTCAAATCCAGTGCCGTCACCCAGTGCCACAGAGGCGTCGATAGTACCAGCCGGAGCTCCAGTTCGGTCCCTGTAGACAAGCTGCAAACTAGAGACCGATAACTTGGAGACTTTGTTCGTCCAAAAGCGAATAGCTCCCGAGAAGACAAGCTGATCGGTGCTGCTGATGGTGAGCGCAAGGTTCGCTGGCTTGATGGGATAAGCTGTGATCACTTCGGTCAAGGTCACTGAAGCTGGAACGGTATCAAGCATCTTGGCAAGGATGACTGAGCAAGTTCTGTCATATGAATCTACCATGCTCGAGACGGTTTTGTTGCCGTCGCTGTTGAAGAGCCGGAGATCCGACCGGGCATCGACGTCTGGACCTACCACAAGTGGGTTCAAGGTGGTACTGTCGAGATACATGGTGAGGGTCGAGTTGTCAAAGGTGTTGTTCGTGGCATCGAAGTCTTGGACTCCGAGAGAGGTCGTACCCACAGGGACAATGGTAGGGTGTTCTGCAGAATGCACTCCTCCAAGAGTATGACCGCAGGCAACAAGCTGGATACCTTCTTCCGGAGTCAAACCCATACGAGCAAACTCGGTGTTTAGTTTGTCAATATCGTCCTTGGGGTCAGGAACACCGGGAGTTCCTGCCTGGGTAGCGTCGATACGACCAGCTTTGAGTGGAATGGCGGGACCACCGCAGGCTCGAACTGAGGCGTAGGCCGCCAAGGCTAGCAGATCTGACATGGAGGCCCTACTGCTGTAGAATCTCGAGACAAAGGAGAGGGTGTTGTTGAAGGCAGGACCAGTATTCTCAGGAAAGATGCTACTGTCCAGTTCGAAACCGATAGATGCATCCAAGCCGTCGGTCCCTTCAGCCACGTTGGCTCCGGCCATGTCGTGGAAGGCGACTCGCAAAAAGCCCCCGGCGACTGAGTGACCTGGATTTGGGGCAAATGTGCAAGGGACTAAGGGAGCCATGAAGTTTCTGTTACCGTAGCCAGAGGTCAAAAGCATCAGATCTTCGAGCTCATCGTAGACTGGCGACGGCCATGTGATGGCAGCGTAAACATTGCTGATCCACTGTCCCCCGACGAGACTGAGCAACAATCTCTCCCGCGGGATGAGCATTTTGGTTATGTTTGTACAAGTGGAATATAAACAAGAAACGAAATGTGTTCGTACAATAGATTTAGTGAGCGAATGGACAGGGAAATGAAGACCTGGGCAAAGCGAGTAAAGACAGTTGGAGTTGAGTTATGGGTGATAAATTCGAAAGAGAGTGTCCATAAAAACCATCCTCAACCTACCCATGCGAGGTGAAGAGGCTGGGTGAGGACAATAATATATCACCGGAGGTTCTTTGGACTCCCATCTCCTGAGTGTCTTCCAATGCGAGCGTGGCAATCTCAAATTTGGCAATTTCCATTTCCTAGATTTCGATTCGTCGGGATTGGTCCAGCATGTCGTGTCAGCGAGGCTGGCCAGGCTCGCGTTGCTGGGGTATTGTCCAAAATTGCGCACTGTCAACCTGAAAGTGGTGCCGCCGAGGACACAGGCGACAATGAGCAGGTTCTAGCAGGTGTATGACCTGGGAAAATGCGCTCAACGGCAACGCCATCATAAGGCCTAGGGGATTCTATATGTGCTCTGATTGGTCACAACGGCTCGCCCGCCACGAGGTGGAAACATGGCTATAGATCCATCAATCTTCGTCTCTTCCTTCTACTGTGAGACTGGGAGATTTTGGACACTGTCAGGGGCTGTTTTGAATCGCTTGGCTCGTCACCTGGAGCGTAGACCGACACCAGAGAGCAGTTTAATTTCTCTGCAGGTAGTGTGATATTTGATCATAGCTACACTGGACATCTCCTCTGGAGTTATTTATATCTAGTGTCGTTTGGAATCCCTAGATCATGGCACCGTAGCGAAACCAGTCAAAGGAGGCTAATAGAAGGCAGTCCAGATTGGTGACTACTGAGTAAGCTGTGATTGGTCAAAGTATTGCGACAAATAGCGACCCGGGAGGGAACAGCGAGAAGAGGATACATTCACACAGAGTGGAAGGCAAGATCAACGCTTTCTGAGGGCGCAAGGGTTCAGAAGACCGGTTCAGGTCAGGTGAAGGGACAGATAGCCGGTCCTTGGCAACAAGTCAAATTACAAGGAGGAACGGGTGTGAGAGCGAGGGTGAAAGCAGCTGCCGAAGATAAATATGGATGAGAAAGGGAGTTGAAGCGTGATTCTAGAGGGCTATGAGCGGCGAGCCAGCCCGGCGAGGAACCAGCCTCAGTCACCATTGACCTCACACCACAACTCCAAGCTTGATAGGACCAACATCCAGATCCTC
>NW_019174194.1:0-4054 GCF_001642475.1 Fonsecaea monophora | reverse complement strand
TATATATACTATTATATAAGCGATTAATTACTAGTCTATAGTGCCGTAGACGAGCTAATATCTCGGAACTTTAGGGATATTAAATAGTAGAAAGAGCATTTATATACTAGCTAGGCGCCTCTCGCTTATACTACGATATCCGTTATAATCCGAAAATACTTAGTTAAATAAGCGATAGTAACGAGTTAGAACTTTTTCTCGGCCATTCTAGGTGTTAGGAGCGACCTCTATAAGTTAATTCTCCTAAATGAGATTATCTTAAAGATTAATAAAGTTAGGAATTATATCGATATAGCGTACCTTTTAAAGGTGGTCGTTCTAGAATGGATATAGTATAATTTATATAAGGATAAAGTTATAAAGGTAATCTAAGATACTACTACTATATAGATGTATCCGCGGATAAAATAGGATATCGAAGAAACGAAGGTATAGCTGTCGGGATACGGTCTCTAGAGTAGGAAGAATAGATATTAATTAGGATCGATAGCTTCTCTAGGCTTAGTTTCGTAAGAAAATGCTCTTTAGCTTAGCTAATTATACCTAGGCTTAACTAGCGGGTCGAGAAAAGATAAGCGTCGTCAGCTAAAACTAAACATTAAGTCGCGGACTTTATCATCGCTATATTTCTACTAGATAATAGGAGACGGTATGGAAACCCTAAGCGTATCTCCGTCGTAGGTTACCTTAAGTCTAATATCTATTTATAACTTATTAGGCGAGGATATCGGGACGAGCGCGATAATAATGGATAGCTAGGAAAGTTTTACAGTACTAGAAACCTAAATATTAGGTTCTCTACCTTATACCCAGTTAGAAACTAATGGTATATAGTCACTAGAACTATATCCTCCTAAAGCGCCAGCGGTAAAGCGAATTATTAAGAGTATACCGCGGAAGAGATAGACTCTAGAAGATATCGATGTAAATCTCGTAGGGGTAGAGATACTAATTAATAGGGGTAGAAGTAAGAGGGCGATTAAAAAAACAGCGCGTTTAACACTACATTTAGGTATGTTTTAGCTAGTAATGTAATGACTATCTTATAGATCTTATATTAATGGATCTATTAAATGAGAATGTTATTACTATCTTACTTTACTTACAGCCCCTATATAATAGTTAGGTCCTCTTTCACGACTCACTTATAGCTTACTTTATCCTCTTATATAGCTTAACTTATAGTATAACTCGTTATCTACCCTTAAAAGCGTTACTTAAAGTTACTGATCTCTTACCTTTATATATTATAAGTTATAGAGTCGTTACTATCTACCTCGTCGCCTAATATATGATATTAACGGGCGAAGATAATATCCTAATGTACCTTCTATAACTCTAACCTCTTTCTCTTCTATAGTTTATTCATTCTTCTCCTTCCTCGAGCCCTCTATTATAGAGGTATACGTCTTCCTCCCCCTCCTCCTTCTCCTCTTCGCCTTCTTCTTCTTCTAATTTTTCACTTTAATACTCGATTTACCGTTAGTAAAGCGGACCTAAAGCTATATCGACGCGGACCTTAAGCTATACATTTATTTCATTTTAAAGATTACGATACTTCTTTATCTAAATCATTTTATAGATCTAAAATCTTTAATCTATGAAATTATCACTATATTAATACCCCGCCGTCGAGGTAGTCGTTAATAGACGCCTTCTACACCTTCGCGACGGATAACTTAATAAACTACGTAAGATTTATAATAAAATCTAGACTAAGAACCGTAATTATAGGCTCTTATTACCGTACTTAATACCTTAAATATTACGTAAGATACGTCCCTTTAGAATGTCTATAACTAGCGTAGTCTACGCGAATGGGCCTTATCTCCTAATCCTATTTAAGCCTTAAATCGTATTACTTTATTATTCGAAGAATATCTTAAGTATTAAGACGACTTCTAAGAGCTTACTTATATCTTCGTAGAAACTTTTAAAGGTTAGTAGTAATTCGATCGGATTATATTAGGTAGTGAGATACTTCGAGAACTTTATGCCCGAGTTAATATTACTATAAAGCGTTACCGCGATATACTCGAATTAATTAAAGAAGTAAAGAACATCACTTACGAAGAGCTTAGTTTAGATTTCTTCGATTTATATAAGGCGAATATAGGTAAAAATAAGATATAGTAGGACGTTATACGTAGACTCATTAGATTTACCTAAGAGAATAACCTATAATTCCTTACGACTTAGAGACTAGCCTAGTCCGAAGTCCTATACCGTATTAATAGTCTAGGGAAGAAGGGTATAAGTCGCGTTCTAGCTATTACGAATTCTAACTTAAAGAAGGTTAAGAAGAAAGTCATTAAGATAAACCTACCTATTCTTAACGCTACGATCACGCGAGGGATGCTTCCGAATTCTATATAGTCTCTTAATGCCTACGGTATACCTTAGTATAAGATAACACCTAATAAGATAATTAAACTTAGAAAGCCCCTTCCTTTACTATAGGATAAAAGTAGGAAGCGGAAGCGAGGCTAGCGTAGTAGCGGTAGTGGTAGCGGCGGTATACGCTAGAAGATACTAGGCGTATTAACTAATACGTTATTTAGTGATCTAGATTCTAATCCATTCCTTAACTCTAGGAATATCTAACGGAATATCTTCGAATTAAAAGAGTATGATCCTTAGACTGGTAATACGAAGACCGTTATACGTCTTAATGCTCTCGAGACGCTAGCTCGTACTGTCTAATAACTTATAAGTAGATGGCGAATAGGTAGTTCTATCCTAGTCCCTATTAGGCCGATGAAACTACTATAGTATAATATATAGTATTAAGATCTCGATAAGTTTAGAGAGCTAGAGAAAGCTCTACTAACCTACTATTTCTACTTTACGTAATAGCTCGCCGGGAAAGAGCCAGCACTACTAAATCCCTTCCATTCTCTAGCTATTACTAAAGCCGCTACTAGTCCGACTATACTAGAAGATGCACTCTAAAACCTTCGTCGCCTCGTAAAATACCGACCTCTATAGAGGCTAGGTAATAACTTATATACTATATAGGATAACTAGTAAGTATAGTAGGTATTTAGTCTAATCCAGTAGCTTACTAGTTAATAATTTAGTCGGATAGTTTAGGAATTACTATAGGTCTCGACTATAAGAGGTATCATCCGGATAATATAGTAGAGTTAGCTAAGTATCTAGAGTAACTTTACTAGGCTAAACCTTATACCTAACGCATCGGTATACGTATCTTCATTCGATTCTAATCATTAGCTACTAGATGCCGCTAGTTAATTCGATGGTTAAGTAATAGACGACATTATTATAGGAGTAATTATCTATTATACTAGGAATTTCCGAGACGTCGAGGTCATTAACTCTAGCGCCTTTATAGCATTTAAGACACGAATTCAAGATGAAAGAGAAGACTTCGCTACCGTACTAGCTATTAAATTAGGGTTACGACTTATCGTAGTACTAATCTACATCTATAGTAACCATTAGATTCTCGATGTCATCGATATAGCGGAACATTAGTTAACCATCATCGATACTATGTATATTAAGTTAGATACTTAAATCCTTCGCTACTTACTATAAGAGAATGATATCGATCTAGACGATTATTAGGATCATACATTCGATAATGTACCGAGGTAGCGAAACGTTAGTGACTATAGCTATTAGGTTATTATAAATACTAGAGGTATAATAGAGCGTCGCTCACTAGTAACTGACACCACTATAGGCCTACTACGGCTTAAAATATTAGGCGATCTTTTCCGTACGCTTTAAACGTACAATCCTAATCTCGAATTTTCTTACGAGATTGCTCGACCGATAAGATTAATAAGGGGACTTTTTAGGGAGAATATACAGCGAGGTGTAGAGAAGGTCGGCCTAAGGTATAGGTTAACATCTAGTTAGCTATTGTAGTTATTATCTACATTCGGAGGCTAAAAAATGAACCTAATAGATATCGATTAAGCGATAAAAGAAGCTATCGAAAAAGTTAAGGCGAGGGAAGGTAAGGAGTATAAGATTAAGTTAAAATGTACTATAATTAAGGGATAAGAGTATCTACGAAAGATTA
>NW_019174193.1:0-4121 GCF_001642475.1 Fonsecaea monophora | reverse complement strand
TATAAAGTAATAAGTATTACTTCTTTTTTATTATATTTAATTACGATAAATATAGTTTACTTATTTAATCTTAATATATATATTATCTAAAAGTCGTTATTCTTCGTTTCGATTTCTTTCTTAACGATAAAAGCTTTTTAACGCTTTAATTCTATCCTTCTACTCTATTACTCTCTTCGTAGCTTCTTTAAGAACTATCTACTATCTTCCTTATTAAAGTAGTAAGTAAGATAGTTATCCTTATAATAGACCGTCTAAGATAATATTAAGTATTAATTTTTCTTCTTCTATTCTTCTAAGATAGCTTCTTTCTTAAGTTTATTAATTCTTAATCTACTTATCTTTTTAAGAGATACTATATTTAGATAATTCTTTTATACTCCTTTATCTTAATCGTAGACTATTATCTAGGTCTTTTATAAAGTATTAACCTTTATTTCTTTATAATTAACTATACCGTCGTCTATTATATATAGCGTTAGACCGTTTTTATAGTTTCTCGTACGATATCTAAGTTTTCTATATTTATAGTATAAGTTATTCTTCTTACGTTTCTCTCGTTCTAACTTAAATAACTCTTAATTTCTCTTCTTTCTAGTATTAGTCTTTTATAAAGTTAAACTTCCTCGTTAAGTTATATCTAAATTTATTAAGTCTCTATATTATTAATAACTTCTATAAGTTATTTTCCCTCTATAAGTACCTCTTCTTTCTATCTATCTTTCGTAAAGTTAGTTATCGATCTCGATAAAAGCCTTAACGAGTAGTTTTTACTCGTTAAGACGATCGACTACTATTCTCTCTTTAATTAAATTCTTTAATTCTTAATAGTAAATTAAGGCGAAAGCTTTATCTTCTTAATTTAGCTTTAAAGCGTATTATTAAAATATAACGAAGTATTTAATAATTAATTTAATTTATTTAAGTTAATAAATCCGTTAAGTTATTAATTACTCTTCTTTTAGTATTCTAAAGATCTACTTAATATATTCCTTATATATAGTGAAATTTCCGAAGATTAAGTTAGTTTTCTTATCTCGTTATCTTAAGAGTATACTTAAGTAATTATTTATTAAAGACTTAAATTATTTAAAGATAGATTTACGAAGTTAAAGTCTTATAAATAGTACTTTCTCCGCGGCGATATTATACTTCGTACGTTATAAAGTAAATATAATCTTAAGTTAAATTAGGTATATATTAAGTTTATTTCGTTCTTTATAGAAGTATTTAATCTTAAGATTATCTTTTATCTTTATTACTTTTATAATACTATCGGATATTATATTAATATTAATAGTTAACTAATTAAGTTACTAAATAAGTCTTAATTTAGGTAACTTAAGGTTAGAACTATTAAATATCGTTATTAATACTATTAATTATTTAAGAAGATAGTTAAAATATTACGAGATACTTTATACGTAAGGTATTATAGTAAACTTAAGATAGTTTACTTAGTAATATAGTAATAAAGCGATATAGTAAAGACGAAATTAAGTATATAGTATACGAGATTATACGTAAAGTACTTAATCGAGAGAAACTCGATTATTTATAAACGAGATTAATTATAAAGAAGAACTATAAAAACTATAAGAATTATATAAAGAAGTATTTATAGGGACTTTATAGTAATTTACGCTACTTAATTATAGTTCTTTCTAGAGTATATAGTCTAGCTCTACGTAGCCTTATATTACTCTATTATAATCTATCTTAAAGTATATAATCTAGTACCGTTCTAGGCCTAACCCTTCCTTAATACTTTTACGTACTTTATCTCTTAAGCTTCTTATAATCTATTACTCTACCCCTTAACGGGCCTCTTTCCTAGTTAGTTTATAATATTAGCGTCGCTACGACGCCTAATAAGTTAGGTCCTATTTTTTTTAGCTTTTTCTTATCCTTATTCTTCCTTACGTCGCCCGTACGCTTCGCCTACGCTACGACGGCGATTATAGGTTTAGGACGTAGATAATCCTTTTTCTTATATCCTCGCTAACTATAGACGTAGTACTCCCCGCTAAAGATATTAAGTAAAGCTCTTACCTAATACTTTACTTTCTTTATAGGGGGAAATAGTTCTCGGTCGCGTTTTACCTACGATTTCTAGACTAATCGCTAAGGAGTCTAGTACGTTATTAACTAAGCTTACCTACCTAAATTAATAGGCGTAGAGCGCGCTAACTACGTACGCTCCGCCTATCTTTCCTTTAAGATTACTATTCTAAGTCTCTATACTAAAGCGAGAACCTAGGCTCGCGATGTAATAGTCTTAAGGTCTCTCTAGACTACGTCTCGTAGGCGGGGCGCTAAAGCGTAGAATAGTACTTAACTCTTTCTCTTATCCTCGATAAGATAGTTAACTTTATCCTCTAGTAGTATTATTTTATATATTAAGTCTTTAATTAATTATAATACGGCCTACTTAAGGGTTCCTAGCTTTTCGAGTACTTCTCCCTTACGGACGTTAACGTCCTTAATTATATCCTTATATTATAAGATAAAGAGGTCTTATATTAATAAGATAGGGTTTCCTTCCTATCGATCTCGTCGCTATTCGTTAAGGATATAACCCTCGAGATAATTAACTACGGTCTAGATACGCTATAGTTAGTCTAGAACTATATCGCTTACTAGCGACTTAAAGATCGTCTACTAGTTACTATCGAAGGCGTAAAGTTACTATATAAACTTACTTATAAAGAGTTTAGACTTAACTATACGTATTACTCTTTATAGTTTATCGCGATCTTTATTTAAAGATAAATTACGGTAGAGTCGCTTACGAGTTAATAATAACGTATCTTCTACCTTCGCGTATACCGTAGGAGTTTCTTCTACGATCTCCGCCTCTATTACTTTAATCTCGAGCCTTAATCTTTATCTCTTAAGAGTATCTACTAGTAGGGCTCTTTTCCGGAGGAGCGCTTATAACTTTAAGTCTATCTCGGAGTTTATATCTAATTCTTCTATTACGAGTATTACGCGACTTAATTACGACTCGCGGTCGTCGTCTATATCTCCTTCTTCGTCGGAGGTAGGATTATTTTATATTATAGGTTTCGTTAAGCTCTCCGTAGTAGATTATAACGGTCCTCCCTCTATATAAGGCTCCTAGTAAGTCGCCCTCTTAAGCGCTATCGTACCGCGTACGACGCGCCGGGACGTCGCTTCCTCTAACCGATCTTAAGGGATACTTTAAGAATATTAAGAACGGCCTATAGAGATAGGTAGAGGGTAGCGATAGATATAAGTAAGTATAGGTATTCCTTAATAGTATATCTTAACTAAAACTTAAAGTATAAGGGAAGGAAGCTTCTCTTAGGCGGTAAGTATATAGTACTTAAATAATAAGGGGTTATTACGTATAAGTTATACTTAGCGGTTCGTAATAATAATCCCTTCTAGTACGCGTTCGTCTTAGGTCTAGAAGGCGGGACTAATTAGACTCTCCCTTCTAAGGACTCTCGCTATATTTCTTCTAGTTAAGTCCTTTAGTATAGATCTTATAATATACCCTTTTTACCTTATCTAGTAGATTTTTAATATTTTCCTATATATTTTCTTTATTCTCGTATCCTAACTACTTAACTAGATATATATCTTATTTATCGGTAGATTAGTTAACGGGATAGAAGTTGTGGAATATCAGGATATAAGCGAATAGCCTAATTAGGCTTAGCGCTATATTACGTGATAAGCGGGGTACTAGATGCCTATTTAGGCCTAGTACTAGGTTACATGATCAGGTCATGTAACCACTGACGTCATCGCTTACTAATAGCGATTCGAGGGATTTCTTTTATCTTCCATTTATCGCCACCTATCGTCTACATAAGGACTCTCTCCTCTCTCTTAGATAGATAGAATAACTAAGACTTTTATAACTAGAGTTATGACCCCTAAGGATCCTTATAACCTTTCTAATAAATAGTATATATTAATAAAGTTAATTCTTTACTTAATTAAGTTTAAAACGTAGTTATAAAGAGACGTTAAAATCTTCTAAGTATTATTAAGAAGATCTCTTTAATTAATTATATTAAGAGAGATAGTAAAGTTTAGTTTTATAATAAATTATAGATTTTAGATAATAATAAATTATAATTACGCTT
>NW_019174192.1:0-4290 GCF_001642475.1 Fonsecaea monophora | reverse complement strand
GGGGGGGGGGGGGGGGGGGCCACACGGCTCGATAAGTGCCTCTTGACACAATAAATACCTACCCAACCAAACCCATAGCCAAGGGTTTGGAATTGGATACTGTATAGGGGACTGACTGGTCACTTGGTCAGGGGTTGACTTTTGTTTTCTTTGCTGCGTACGACGGGCTGTCTACCTGCCTGCCTGCCTACGAACTCCAAGGTTCTGTATATATATATATCGATAGTTCATATCAAAATCGATTCATCCCACCTACATATCAGTTCGTGAATTTCTCGGATTCGCCATCCCTCGCACGTCACAATTGTCAATAAGATCTGCCTCTCCGTGACGGGGGGGGGGGGCACATGACATGTCATAACATGACACTTCGCTTCTGCCTTTCCGACCATTCCATCGAGCATGTTTTGCCCGAGACATTGAAAAAAAAAAGGGGGGGGGGCCTGCCAATAATAATAATGAAAAAATGAAAAACCTTTCGAGCGAGGTTGCTTCCGCGTTCCTCTTGAGGAGAAGTCACCTCGACCCAGTCTCTGCAGGCCTCTGCGGGTCTCCAAAAAGCTGGTACCTGTAAACAAAAATAACTTGACTTGTCACTGTCGAATTACCCGTTGTGTTCTGATTTTGTTCGCAGTCCTCGTTGTGCGTACTTATCCCCTAACGCTCACAATTTGCTCTTGCTGTCGCCCGGTTGGCAGCACTCGCCGGCCTTGCCGACGACGACCTCGGTGGTAGGCTGGTGGTGCATCTCACTCACCAAGGTGGAGCGGTTGAAGGTCTGCTCGCTGGGCGGGACGTCGAGGGCCGGGTTCTTGTCGAAAAAGTTGACGGGCTTGAGGCTCACCTTGAGGATCTCGCAGGGCATGACGGGGAAGTCCTCGATGCGCGGCACGTGGTTGATGCCGAACTGGATCCACACGACAATGTCCGTGTCGACGACGCTGTCCTTGCGCGCCGCCCAGCTGCGCACCCCCGTGCCGCCGCGGCTCTGGTTCGTGTACCACCCGCCCGAGAACAGCTCGCGGTCCCGGTGCGTCGTCACGTAGATGTTGTGGTCGGCGAACTCGGCCCGTTTCCAGTTGTACGAGCTCGGCAGCGACAGCATCTTCTGGAACGGCGGCGCGTGGATCTTGTACGCCACCGGCTTGCCGTTGATCGGGTTGCGCACCGCCGGGTTCTGGATCTTGAACACCCGGTTGGCCTCCGGGTTCAGGTCCAGGCCCTGCGCGTGTTCGACCACCGTCTCGGCCACTTCGTACGCCACCCCGTGCGGGTTCCAGTCCTCCGACAGCGGCAGCGCGTGCGCCTCGTCGTAGACCAGTCGGTTCTCGTGTCCCTCGATCATGGGGTCCACACGCAGCGAGAAGATGTGCTGGTGGTGCACGGCCAGGACGCCCGGGTGGACGACGGTGCCAAAGGGGACGCCCACTTTATCCAATTCGTGGTCGATGGGTTGCGTCGACAAGACGCCCGTGGCGCGGACTTCGTAGATGACCTCACCGGCCTGGTTGAACATAAACGCCAGGATGTACTCGTAGTTGCTGACGGTGATGATGCTCTGCAGGACCAGTTCCCGTTGACGCACCACGGCGGCACGCCCCGTGCGGTAGTTGGTGTGTTTCCACCCAATGCCGGCGTCTTGTTCGTGGACACAGACGCAGTTCTCCAACGGGGTCGGGACGCCCTTGTCGTCGGTGATGACGGCCGAGAGATACTGGATGTGGCCCAGACAGTCGCACCCGAGCTGGAGGTTGTTGGCCATGGCGCCCGCGCCGGCGTCGCCCAGGTCGTAGGCCGACTTCTTGTGGAAGGGGTGGCGGGGGTCAGCGTAGGGGATGTTCATGTCGCTCAGGCTGAGGCGGTAGAAGAGCGGGCGCCCGTCGTAGCGGACGTCGTACAGCACCATGCCCTCGCGCTGGTTGTAGCCGACACGGAAGCTCCATTTCTGCCACGCAAGCAGGTGGCCCGTCTCGCCCACGGGCGTGAGGGTGAAGCTCGCCCCTTCGGGCTGAATCACCCGCAGCGGCTTCATGTCGGTCCGCAACTTCTGGTACTCACTGACGTACTCGTTGGGCGGCTTGGCCTGGTACGGTCGCGGCTCGTGGATGGTGTTGTCGGCCCCCGTGGGGAGGTAGTCGATGCGGATGACTTTGTATTCGACGCAGTCGATCACGGGCGAGATGGGCAGCGGGAACGCGTAGTGGTTGCTGTCCACTTCCGACGGGTTGTTGGGGTCGCGCATGTACAGGAAGACCTGGTACATGCGCTCGTCATCGTTGACGCCGTCAGATCCTGATGGACGATTGCCGTTAGATTAGATCTCTTATCCTCGTGTTTCATAACAGAGCCGGAAACCCAACCCCCCCTCCTCCCCCACACAAAAAAACATCACCAGCGCGGCGTCGCACTCGAGCACGAACAACCACGAGAGAGGAAAGGGCGAAGAATGACATAGGTCTAGTGAAAGTACAAAGGCTTACCGTAGATCCAAGGGTCGGCACACACGACGGTTCCTTCTGGCAACTTCAATTTCTTGAGTGCCTCTTTGACGGCCTCGTCCTCGAGTGCGTTCTTCTCCACCTGGAGAATCTCGTCGTAGTCGCCGTTGCCATGCTGGTTGGGGCCCAATCGGACATTGCTCTCGACGGTGCGGCTGGACAGATTGACCACGGCCTCGTGGAAGCGGTTGGTGTTGCGGATGTAGTAAGACACAAAGGCCTTGCGTGGGATGGCGGGGAGAGACGACGACCCGGCGGATGAATGCTCGGCGTCGAGGTAGGGGATCATGGACTTCTTGGAGGGTTCGTCCAGCGTAATCACCTTGAAGCGGAGGTCGATCGTCGAGGGCCACACGGATCTCACCAACTCAGCCGTGGTGGATATCTCCGCCGCGGTGAGTGGGCATAGTGGATGGGCGACGGGAGAGGAGGCCGTCGACGGCTGGGAAGAGAAGTCTTGGGAGATGGCTGCCATGGTTGGGTGAAATACCAAGGAGGGGGGAGGGAGAGAGAGAGAGAGAGAGAGAGAGAGAGAGAGAGAGTCAATGAATTGGACCAGATGAAAGTTGGGAAAAAAACAGGAAAGAGGATGAAGGAGTGATTGATATGTATATTAATTATCATCTCCAACTACGTAGATATTATCCATTTGGTACGTCTGCAAATGGAGACAAGACCCTGGAACTTCCAAAGTCTCGACCAACCGTCCCCCCTCCCAAACCAAGGGAGTCCTTATCTGAATGGTCCGCCCGGGGATGCAAAAGCTATTAATTACTTGTGAACTGCCAGACTTGCTCAACATACTCGTAACTGGTACACCTTGGCTGCTCTATCAAGCCCGAGATCCACCGCAACACAATCCATCAGCTCTGCTTGTTCACTCCATGCGGGCCTCGAGAGACACTGCGAGACACGCTGAATCCCCAAAGAGGCAAGAGAGCTCAGAGATGTTCGACGAATCCTCATGAATTGCGCAATTTGGGCAAGAAACCATGGCCCAGGGTCGCCCGTGAGCACAACGGCCAAGTCCTTTAACTGTACAAGGCAGGACTATCCGACCAGCCAGTCATTGTCCTGCATCAGTGCCGCAAATGTCCGTCCCCCGTTGATGTTGTCCAATCCAGTCCAGTCTTGTACGCGTGTCGATGATTTGGCCCTTGTACTTGTAGCAAAACTTGTAAGATAATATGTGTGATGATCCATGGCCAACACAAAGCATCACGAACCTGGTTGCTTGCCCGGCAACCGGATCAGATACTTGGGTCGTGACTCGCCCGCCTCGCCAATGTTGTTGCTCCAGGCCTCCTTGATGGTCTGCTTGGACTTATCTTCGTCCAAGTGGAACTTGCTGCCGACTTGAAACCATCCATTGCCGATATCAAATGCCTCCGCCAGTCCGATCGCATAGCGTGGGTATACCGGCGGCGCAACTCGGACGCAATCCAACTGCTCAATCAGTTCCTCGATGGGCATCGAATACGCTGCCGTCATGACGCGGAATGGCTCGCACGACTGCGGTGGAATGTAAAACTGGTTGTGCGCGTTCACCGAGTACTTGTCAAGGACATTGTAGGTGAAAAGATGGAATGTCGCAACGTGTTTGGAGGCGACGTGTCCGTGCCCTCCACTGTCCTTGACCACCAGAAGTCGATCCTTGACTCGGTTTCCACTGACGGGTGGTTCTGGTGCTTGAGAGGCGGCGTGGGCGACTGCTCCTACAACACTTGATGGTGGAGGGGGAGGGGGAGGAGGCGCAGGAGGGAATCCCTCGCCATTGAAGGGGGGAGGAGGT
>NW_019174191.1:0-4367 GCF_001642475.1 Fonsecaea monophora | reverse complement strand
CTCTTAACTAGCTACCTCTTACTCGGGTAGGAGTCCTTCCGCGTCGTTAGAGTCGAGTAACTCGGAGGGGGTCTAGGAAGGAGGGTTAAGGAGTTCGGGGGGGGTCGAAGCGTCTGAGTCGAAGAGTTCGGGGGGGGTGTCTCCGAAGATGTACTTATGTAGTCGCCGCGGACGGGATGCTCTCGGTGCGGGGAGTGGAGATGAAACTCTGGCCGATGTACGTATCGTGATTAAGCTGGAGATAATTAGAGAGTTTATCTCGACTCTAGCCGAAGTATATGCGGACGGTGGACCGTAAGAGGGCGATGATGGTAGGAGAGTGTAGATTTCCGCCGTAGTGTTTATATATACTAGCGACGTAGGCGAGAAGCTAGAGAAGTGAGCGGAGGTATGGGCTCTGGCGGAAGCCGTAGTAAGGTGAGGCGTAGATGCGCGGTATGGGTGATTCGTAGTTCTAGTGTATATGGAAGCTCTTAATAGCTGCGCCCGAGGGTGACTCTTATAACTTTCTAGTCGAGATTCGCCATCGCTCGAGGCTAAGGTATTATCTTTATCGTGGCGAGTGTATCGCGATAGGTATACACGAGGGAGTGCGGACGGCGTAGATATCGTAGAGTAGGATCGATGGCTTGAGGACGTAGAAGGACCGGAGTATAGGCGCGGTGAGGCGGTATAGTGGTGGATCTATCGCTAGCTGAGTGATGGTCTTTACGGTAGGTGTAATGGGGTGTCGAGGGGTTCGCGATATCGATGGCTGTTAGTACGACGTGGGCTCTAAATAGGAGATGGAGGTGCTGGTTATTACCGCGGTTGGCGTTTTCGGTAGAGGGCGTAATGTTCGTTAATGTCGAGGGCGGTAACTTAGCGGGTAGCATCTATAATGTCCTGGACGAAATCTTAACCTTATATGCGTAGGCCAGTCGCGGGTAAAGTAGGAGTAGGATCTAGAAAGTTAAAAGGGTGTTTAATAATGGATTCGATGGCTTATTATCCTGGAGCTGGTAGTTAGGTGGCTTCCTGTCGTCGTCTCTATCGAAGCCTCTGCTGACAGATACGGTCTTACTGACGTCGGCGCTAGGTAGATAGGTCTTCCGTGTCGTCTGTCGATAGGGGTCTTCCTCTCTTAGGTGGCCGTCTAGTACTAGACATAGTATTCTTTATGATGTATATTATATTTTAGAGTTGAAGGAATATGAATTTAGTGAGGCGGTGTATCTAAAGCTAATTAATTCGATCTAACTACTGAATTCGGGTACGTCTATGATATCTAGAGCGTGATTAATATTCGTCTACGGGGTAATAGTAAGCTTTAAAGATAATATAGCCTTATAATGGGGAATCCTATTCTACCTTTAGGCGATAACTAAGCTCATAATTCAGTCGTTTCGGTTAGATGGCTCGGAACTTCTTATATACCGTTGTAATCGTAAGGTAGTGTGAGGCTGTACTGGCGAGCTCCTGTATCGTAGCGGGTATTAGTTAGTAGCTATACGCTCCGTCCTGAACTAGTAAATCTAGCGCTCGATCCTGGCCAGTTCCGCTATAGTAATGATGTAGAGGCTATCGTAGCGAAAGCCCGATATGGGCCTACTCTATACCTTTATCTATAGAATTTAGAGGTTTAGCCCTACCTATAGAGCGTCCACCTCTTTGATCTATTTAAGAAGACCTTGCTTACCCGCTACCGGGCGTCCACCTCTTTGATTTGTTCAAGAAGACCTTACTTACCTACTACCGGGCGTCCACCTCTTTAATTTGTTTAAGAAGACCTTACTTACCCGCTACCGGGCGTCCACCTCTTTGATTTGTTCAAGAAGACCTTACTTACCCGCTACCGGGCGTCCTCTTTGATCTGTTCAAGAAGACCTTACTTACCCGCCACAGCGCGTCCACCTCTTTGATCTATTCAAGAAGACCTTACTTACCCGCTACCGGGCGTCTACCTCTTTAATCTGTTTAAGAAGACTACCTCCTCTTCCTTCGTGGAAAGCATTGACGGTAAATAGTGTTCTATCCAGGCCGTTTAGTCCGGTGTGTCTGCGCACTACTACCTCTTCCTTCGTGGAAAGCGTTGACGGTAAATAGTGTTCCGTCCAGGCCGTTTAGTCCGGTATGTCTACGCACTACCTCCTCCTTCGTGGAAAGCATTGACGATAAATAGTGTTCCATCCAGGAAAAGGAGGTGGTGTAGATACCATCGGTTCTTGAGGATTAGTTTCCCGTAAATAAGAGCTATCTAATAGAGGAACCAGGATGATTCGATCCAGCACCTAGAGCTGCGATAAATGTAGTGAACTCGACATATACGGATTTTCGAGTAATCCTCGTCCTAGTACGGGACGTTATCTCTTCTCTCTCCTATCCTTTTCTCTCGGAGATGGATAGTCAGGCTGATATTAGTTGAGATCACTATCGTTATTAAGTACCTCTTCAGCGTCTCTTAGCCTCGCGAATTCTCGTCTAAGTCTTTTCGGCGTCTCTCGGCCTAGCGAACTCTCGTAGCGCCTTTACTTTTAAGGTTACGGTAATGTCGAACTTAATTTCATGGAGAGTATGATGTTTCTTCTCTATAGATACTAAGGTAGATGTAAAATGGATCCGTTAACTAAGGTAACCGTTAGATCTATTCTATATCTACCTTAGTGTTCAACTCTGGGACTTGATATTCGAGTGTAGTCTCCTAGAATACTTCGTATGTCGACCGGCTCGAATAAATCTTCTTTCGAATCTGGTTTGGTTTTCGAATGTTAGACTTTTATCCCTACTTCTTTTTAGCGATCTTATTATTATTAACTGCCTACTTCTTCGTAACGTAGTGGTGTTTAAGCTTATCTAGTTTAAGGTACTTACCCTCGAACACGCTGTACGGGATTTCATGAAGGCGTATGATCGTTATCGACGTATAGATCGCTCTCTACGCTAACACTATTAACTCGCCTATATTGCGGAAAGGGAGATTCGGGGCGACGTTATAGGCTCTGAGTAACGCCTTAGCGTAGCGAGTCTGAGGTTCTTGCACCTCCTCCTCTTGAGCGCGAGGGCCTAAGTAACGCCTCAGCGTAGCGAGCTTGAGGTTCTTACACCCCCTCCTCTTGAGCGCGAGGGCCTAAGTAACGCCTTAGCGTAGCGAGCTTGAGGTTCTTATACCCCCTCCTCTTGAGCGCGAGGGCCTAAGTAACGCCTTAGCGTAGCGAGTTTAAGGTTCTTATACCTCCTCCTCTTGAGCGCGAGGGCCTAAGTAACGCCTCAGCGTAGCGAGCTTAAGGTTCTTATACCCCCTCCTCTTAAGCGCGAGGGCCTAAGTAACGCCTTAGCGTAGCGAGCTTAAGGTTCTTATACCTCCTCCTCTTAAGCGCGAGGGCCTAAGTAACGCCTCAGCGTAGCGAGTTTGAGGTTCTTATACCCCCTCTTGAGCGCGAGGGCCTAGGTAAGTACTTCGACGAGCGATAGTGATAGGGACACCTAGGGATTTCCTAGTGTATGCGATGGAGGTATCCGAATCTCGTTAGACGGTTTAATAATGGGCGCGTAAATACGAATATAGATGTCGACTTAGTTTTCTCGGAGGGCGAGGAAGCTACGGTATATTAATTTTTACTGGTATACTTTCTCTTCTGGCGGCTATAGCTACGTCCATTCGCGCTATTCGGTTTTCTCTTAGGTAGGCTTCTTAGGGATCTCGTTAAGGTTAGGGAGGGTAGCGAGTTCTCCTGATCTTTTTTATTAGTTTCTCTAAGTATTAGAGTTAAGTGTAGTTACCGTAGATGTCTCGGTAAGTGCTTAATGTAGTATTAATATTGTAGGTTTAGTATCGCGGAGCGTTCATTATTCAAACACCTAGATATCCTGCGTTTACCTATATACCCATTCATTTTATTAAAGAGATTAGGGTGTAGAATGGATCCATTCTATAGCTTGGGTTGATAATGCTGTACAATATATTGAGTCCGCTGTTCGAATGTAGATCGAGTACGGTAGGGTACGTAGTAAATGAAATGGGGAGCTACCTAGAGCGCGCCTAAAGGGGGTTACGCTGTAAATAAACTAATGGGTGAATTATCACGCTATAAGCGGACTAATGAGTGAATTGTCACGGTATAAGCGAACTAATGGCTGAATTGTTACGCTGTAAGCGGACTAATGGCTGAATTGTCACGCTGGCTGGACTAGGCTACTTCAGTAGTTAGTGCGGGTAATGCTTAGCGGTATACTCTTCAACGCCTCGAGATAGGGTATTTTCAGACTTCGATATCTTAATAACGCGACTAGCTAGAGAGATAAAGAGACCTACGTTAGATAGAGGAAGAGAAATACTATATAAGTAGCTATAATAAAATAAAAATATCTAACGGAGGTCGTTAACCTTA